>NW_026918950.1:0-14666 GCF_032062105.1 Saccostrea cuccullata | reverse complement strand
TCATCACCCTCATCACAACCATCATCTGCAACGTCCTCATCATCGTCATCATCAGGAAGCCAGATACCCAGTGATTCATCTACAAAACCTGTAAAAGAAGAGTCATTTGATGAGATTAAAAGCAGGGGGAATGAGCATGTGAAAAATGTAGGTATCAAGATATCATTGTGTTCTACATCTTTATAGTTTGATGTATTGAAAATTAAGTGAATCGATATAGAATCTAGACTGATTGGTATAATCAGAAATTATATCATATATGTAAAGCTCTTTTCACATGGAATACCTATTGATTATTCATTAATATGAATACAAATGTAAAAACTGTACTACTTTTAATAATTATCATGTGTTACATTTAGCGTACTAAAGACAAAAGTGGTCATTTCTGAGATGAAAGTTATAAAATGATAGCTATTTCATTTTCCAGTCAGAGTTTAAGCCAGCTATAGAGTGCTACACCCGCTGTATAGAGTTAGATCCCAGACAGACTGTCAGCTACACCAATCGGGCGCTGTGTTACATCCGAATCAACCAACCAGAACAAGCGGAACAGGACTGTACCACGGCACTGTCAATAGAAGAGGACAATGTGAAAGCTCTGTTCAGGAGGGCACAGGCCAAAAAGGTAATGATGGATCTAAAATACAGAGATGTAGGGCTGTCACGGGTACCCAAAATGACCCGGAACCGCGGGACAATTAATTTGGGTCCGGTACAGTTCCGTTTTTCCGGAATTCGGTTCAGTTCCGATTTGTATAATAGAGTAGGTTTTACTATAAAAATGGCGTCAAAAACGAGATTTGTTAGTACATTGCCATTATAAGGTGATTTCAGTAATTCAGTACAATTGTTTTCTAGTCAGGAAACTACTTTAAACTAGTTATAATGTTGCTATTTCTAAGATTACATGAAAATATTCTTTTTGTTGTTGAAAAAAAAATACAGATCATAAGCTTTTATTAGGTCACCTGAGTAAACTCAGGTGACCTATTGCTATCTGTTTTTGTCCGTCGTCGTCCGTCGTGCGTCGTGCGTTAACATTTAAACATTTTCAGCTTCTTCTCTGAAACCACTAAACCAATTTCAACCAATTTTGGCATATAACATCTATGGGTGAAGGGGAACAAAAATTGTGAATTTCGTGGTCCCTGCCCCCCTGGGGCCTGGGGGGTGGGGCAAAAACCACTGAAATTAGTGCAATCTTTAAAAATCTTCTTCTTTACTCCCAGACATCAAGCAGTCAAACTGTTGGTATGATTGTAATCAGCATTGAGTCCTCTACCAAAATTGTGAAATTCATGGCCCCAGGGTCAGGGGTTCTGGTGTTAGGGCGGGGCTCTATTGATTATATAGTGAAAATGCATTAATTCTTTTAAAATCTTCTTCTCTGCTCCTGGGTATTAAATAAACTAATTAAGTTCATAGTTATGATGAGCAAGAGTGCCTCTACTAAAATTGTGAATTTTAAGGCCCCAGGGTTAGGGGATCTGGTGTTAGGGCGGGGCTCTATTGATTATATTGTGAAAATGCATTAAATCTTTGAAAATCTTCTTCTCTGCTACTAGGTATTAAATAAACTAACTAAGTACATAGTTATGATGAGCAAGAGTGCCTCTACCAAAATTGTGAAATTCAGGGCCCCAGGGTCAGGGGTTCTGGTGTTAGGGCGGAGCTCTATTGATTATATAGCGAAAATGCATTAAATCTTTGAAAATCTTCTTCTCTGTTCCTGAGTATTTGATAAACTAACTAAGTACATAATTATGATGAGCAAGAGTGCCTCTACCAAAATTGTGAAATTCATGGCCCCAGGGTCAGCGGTTCTGGTGTTAGGGCGGGGCTCAAATGATTATATAGTGAAAATGCATTAAATCTTTTAAAATCTTCTTCTCTGCTTCTGAGTATTAAATAATCTAATTAAGGACATAGTTATGATGAGCAAGAATGCTTCTACCAAAATTGTGAATTTTATGGCCCCAGGGTCAGGGGTTATGGTGTTAGGATGTGGCTCTATAATGATTATATTGTGAAAATACATTACATCTATGAAAATCTTTTTCTCTACTCCTGGGTAATAAGCAGAATGAACTATTAACATACTTATGATGGGATGGGCTCTTCTTCCAGAATTGTGAATTTCAAGGCCCCTGGGTCAGAGATACCAAAATGGGAGGGGGTGCTCTACTTATATACTGAAAATGAATTGTTTGAAATCTGCTCCTTGGTATTAATCAAACATTTTTGATAAGCAAGTGTGCCTTTTCAAAAATTGTGCAATGTGTAGACCTAGGATCAGGGGTTCATGTGTGGTAGGAGCACTCCTGATTATTGCTGAATATTACTGATTAGTTGACATACTTTTTTGTTCCCCTACCCTGCTTATCCATATTAAGTAAACAAACTAAACAATTGCTAAGTGTATAATTATGATTAGCAATGGTGCCTCTTTCAGAATTGTGAATGCCATAGCATCTAGCTTAAAACATGAACCAAATTCAATCATTTGAAAGTTGTTGCATGATGCTCCGGTGACCTATAAGGCCCATGGGCCTCTTGTTCCATTACCTACCCGAACCAAAAAACCCGAAACCGAACCTTAAAAAATCAGAACCGACCCGAACCGAAAAATTTTCGAACCGTGACAGCCCTACAGAGATGATCACAAAATGTATGAATATCATTTTTCAAATTTAATGTTTCATTTGTATGATTTTCATGCAACAAGTGCAAGCTGGTTACATATACATGTACTGTATAGAGGGTTATTTTCACCCTGTGTTATTTTTGCCCTTTCACACTTGCAAACATGTAATGCAGTATTGAATTCGCCCAGATATAGTTTTGTTTAAAAAATTATACTCTATTCTTTTCTTTTGCAGATGCTTAAGAAGTTCAAAGACAGTTTAAGTGACTTGGTTCACTTACTGCGGGTCGACAACAAAAATACAGCTGCCAAACGAGAACTAGAGCTGGTCAAGGACTACTGGCGAGAGGTACAGTCAAGCCTGTATATTTTAAACAGGCTATCATAAGCCCGACACAAAAAGAAATTGTTTTTCAAAACTCAATTGTGTAAGCTGAATATGTCATACGTTTTTGATAAATGATCACAAGTTAAGCCCTCGTGACTTTAAGCCTTAATGAATTTGTAAAATGGGATCCTATTTGTCAAGTTATTTCTATCTAGTTATAAGAAAAGGTTGCTCAAAGAGAGCTCTATAAGAGAAAACACTTGTTGATATGTGTATGAATAATGAGGTACACGTAATCATCATTTCTATAGGAATTAAAATCTCGTCCACCCCAAAGCTCCAGCAGTGATTCAAATGAAGACGAGGCAAAGCCATCCAAGGAAGATAAGAAGTCAAAGGTGAAAGGTCAATCCTCAACCAATCAGAAATCTTCTCAGCCCCAAACAACTTCAAAAGGCAGTTTGCCAAAATCTAAACATCAGGAAGCCAGCAAGAGTGAAGAGAAGCCTGAGCCAAAGAAGGGGAAACAGAAAACCAGGAAACGAATGGTTATAGAGGAAGTAGAGTCTGAAGGTAGGACAATGGTGTTGTTCTGTTAATTTGTGTTAAACATGCAAACTCTAGAACAAGAATAAACCAACTGTAGGAATCGTAAGTCAGTAGTTCAATTGAATTTTAATCATAAAAAAACGGACAACTCTTTTTATATGCCCGTCTTAAATTAAGATGGAACATATTAAGTTATGGCATTCATGCCCCCCTGTTAATGATACCTGGACAATATTTAACGGGCATATCATGCTGTGGCAGGGCACTTTAAAACCTGTTATCTCCTTCATTGCTATGCATTTACAAGAACTTTGCAAAAATATATTAGATTAATCATGAGGTACATGTAAGCCCCCCCCCCCCTCAAGTAATCCTCAGTTTCTCAAGTTAAGTTTCTCAAGCTATTATTATCATGAACTTTTGATGGAAGTACCGCTGGATGTTCTCTTTATGTAATTTGATCAACAAATTCATGATATCAATTAATTTTTAGCTCTACTGGTCAGAGACCAGAAGAGCTTATGCGATAGTAATGCGTCCGGCGTCCGTCCGTCTGTCCGTCTGTCTGTCTGTAAACAATTTTTCAAAATGCTACTCCTCCTACAGTTTTGATTTGATTTCAATATAACTTGGCATATAAGTAGACTACACTAAGATACATAATTCTGTGTATCGGTTTTTGATTTCGACGAACGGTGTTGGCGTTGTTACTAAAAATAGAAATTTCTGTGAAATTCTTTCAAAATGCTACTCCTCCTACAGTTTTGGTCTGATTTCAATATAACTTGGCACACAAGTAGACTACACAAAAATACATAATTCTGTGTATCGGTTTTTGATTTCGACGAACGGTGTTGGCGTTGTTACTAAAAATAGAAATTTCTGTGAAATTCTTTCAAAATGCTACTCCTCCTACAGTTTTGATCTGATTTTAATATAACTTGGCACACAAGTAGACTACACTAAGGTACATAATTCTTTGTATCGGTTTTTGATTTCGACGAACGGTATTGGCGTTGTTACTAAAAATAGAAATTTCTGTGAAATTCTTTCAAAATGCTACTCCTCCTACAGTTTTGATCTGATTTCAATAGAACTTGGCATATAAGTAGACTACACTAAGATAATAATTCTATATATCCGTTATTGATTTCGATGAACGTGTGTTGGCGTTGTTACTAAAAATAAAAATTTCTGTGAAATTCTTTCAAAATGCTACTCCTCCTACAATTTTGGTCTGATTTCAATATAACTTGGCACACAAGTAGACTACACTAAGATACATAATTCTGTGTATCGGTTTTTGACTTCAATGAACATTATTACCTTGGTTAATAAAGGTAGCAATTTCTGTTACTCTCAAAATGCAACTTCAAATACAGTTTTAGTCTGATTATAATATAATGTGGCATGCAAGAAGACTAAACTAAGAACATAAAGAGACTTATTCAAGGATCATTATTCTCCTTTTTGCTAGTGTAAATTTTCAATTCCCAACTGCTTAAGTACTTTCCTCTTCCTTTGCTATAAGTACAAACCAGTAGAGCTTCAGTCTCGACAGAGACTTCTGGTTACTGTTCATTCTCTTACATTAATTATAAGATTTTCTCAACTTCAGAATAATGCCATTTCAATTAATCATTAATTTTGTATGAAAGTTAATATATTGTGTCTACTAAAAAAAACTAAATACACATCAATCTATTTTTCAACTTGGAAGGAAAGAAAATTGAGTTATTTCCCTTTCACTATGTCAATAGAATTGATCAATGCAACAGTTTCTGAGATGTTTTACCAGTAATTTCTTTTGCCTTATGCAGTGATAGTCTGTAAGCAGATACTCAATAAATTTTATTTTGCACCACTCAAGATGCAATTATTACATTGACTGGAGAGGTTATTTTCATATTTAGGTAGTAAAACAGGTGCAAAGATTACAATATATTAGATGTGACAGTTAGAAAAGAATGTTTCTTGTAAGAGTTTTAGTCTACAGGTAAGCTAGGACATTAATTTTGTATATTTCAGAAAAGCAAGAGGAGAGTAAACAAGGAGCTCCAAAGGAGACACAGAAATCATCCAATCAGCCCAGTGTAATACAAACCACCCAGGAACCTGGTGCCAGTCCTAAACAAACTGGTTCCTCCCCTAGTCAACAACCTGGTCCCAAGGCCAAACCAGCCAACCAATCAAGTCATCAAGAACCGAAGTCTAAAAAGAAAGGCAAGAAAAACAAGTCTACAGTGGAACAAACATCATCGCAAAAATCCTCAGAAACATCGTCGGCTACATCAGAGAAATCATCAACTTCACAAAAATCATCATCCACTCCGGTGCCTCCCAGTAAAGCCAATCAGAAATCCGGTGTTAAACCGACGAGTGCTGGACTTCCGGTGGTTCCCCCGGCAGCACCGAAGTTAGAGAAGGCCACTCCATACGAGTTCATTCAGGCATGGAATTCCCTGAAGAATGTGACAGACACACAACCGTACGCTGATTTGTTGAGACAGATTTCCCCTAAAGATCTACCTCAAGGTAAAATCTTGTGAATTATCATGAATATCTTAACTCGTACTTATAACATACCAATATTAGACATCTGCAAAGTAACATTGTAAGAATTTAAGCAGGAAGCTGAAAAGCAGAAATAAACTGTTTATGTTATGTCTGTACATGTATGTTTATAAAGTACATACAAATCATCTAGTTTGATCAAAAACAGAGGCTGTGTTAGGAGAAAGAAATCTTTTTTTATGGAAAGTTTATAATTCCTTTTTTCTGAAACAATCATGTCCAGAGTCCCAGGTCAGTTTGGGAAATGCAAATTGTAATCTTTGTTCCTTTTTTTTTCAGTTATAAGTAATAAACTTGATGGTCCAATGCTGAACAAAATCACAAAGTGTGTGGCAGAAAAATTCATCACCCAAGGTATCATATGTATTCTATTCAAATTAAAATCAAGAAAGAGAACTCCATTGTAGACATTTACATAAAGACTAAAGAGAGTTGCTTACCTTGATACACGTAGTTTAATGACATAGAAAGTAATTAAACAAGACATTTTGAAACTAGGAAAACTTACTCCCTTTAAAGAAAATATTACATTTTTTAAACAATGGTTGTAGGATGCATAACTGACTGTCTATTTATTTATTATTTCAGGTGATGTGGATTTGAGCTACAGTGTTCTGTATCATTTAACCAAGGTTCCACGATTTTCTATGAATGCCATGTTTTTATCTACGGCTGAAAAGAAAGGTAATTACTAGATTCATATATTGTAAAATTTGTACCTCTTTTACTCTAATTTACCTGTCCCGTGGGGATCCGGGTTAGAATAGGTCCTCAGTACCCCCTTGTTTGTCGTAAAAGGCGACTAAATGGGGCGGTCCTTCGGATGAGACCGTATTTATAAACCGAGGCCCCGTGTCACAGCAGGTGTGGCATGATAAAGATCCCTCCCTGCTCAAAGGCCGTAAGTGCCGAGCATAGGCCTAAATTTGCAGCCCTTCACCGGCAATGGTGACGTCTCCATATCAGTGAAATATTCTGGAGAGGGACGTTAAACAGTATACAATCAATCAATCAATCTAAATTACCTACTGTATCTGATCGTAATAAATTATATACTGTGGAATCATTTTAATGCCTTAAATTGGGTCCTGACAATGTTTTTTATTTCAAGTTAATGAGGACATAATTATGTGGGTTACTCATTTATACACTAGATTTAATGAATTAATATGTAAATTTCACAAAATAAAGTATGGGGATCGATGTAAATTTGTGGATAAGGGTGACCCATGAACAATGATTATCCCACAGTGTACTCTAAAAAGTAAACAGTAAACCCCCCCACTCCCACCACTCATTCACATGTCTTTACTTTTCATTGCAGTCATTGTTTAAAACTTTTACAACTTTCAAATTGATACATGTACTATCTTACATTGTACATTACCTTGTGTTTTTTTAAAAATACATTGTACCTGTATTCAGATATGTCGTGACAGATATAACTATTATGTCAGGATTTTATGTTTAGATTGGTCTCTTTTTCAGATATCCAGACTGTCATTTCAAATCTACAGAAATCACCTTCTGGACTATTTGGTAACAAGGAGCTGTCCAGTCTGAAAAAAGAATATGGTGTTTAATTGAAAAACAGTTAAAAAATTATACAGAGTCAATACAAAAATAATGTCCTCATTTTTTCAGTTACGATTTCAATTTGTTTCTTTTTAATAAAAGATTTTAATTTTACATATCTAGATTTGCTGTACTTTGAAAATTTATATCATAAAGATGTGTTTGCAAATATCCATATTTACATGACTGCACTGTTAAAAGAAACATGACTGCACTTTTAAATCTGGTGCATGCATGTCAAACAAAGACCTTGAACTGACATAAAATGCATTGTTTGTTATCAAATATTTCTCTTTGTATATTTTATAAAAAAGTGTTTTAATGATCCCAATATTATGCAATCTGTTGCACTTGCTGTGAATCATTATGAAAAATTATGTGCTTGCTTTTTGTTTTGCTATTACAAGCTCTGATGTTTTTAGAATGGTACAGCTTTCTGTGAAGTGATTATGAAGCCCTGTATCTTCTATGTGGTTGTTACAGATGATGCTGTAGATTTGTGAGACTGTTTTTCTCTACGGTTTTTAGCTGCGCGTACCTTTCTATATGAGACACCGCAGGTGTTTGTCATACTCTATCTTATTCACGTGTGGTATTTACTGTCTTAGGTCTGTAATTACTTCCCTGATTAATTAATTAATTTCCATATTATATTGCCCTTGTTTCCTTCATCAAATCTGTCTTTTGACATTTAAATTTTTTCAGACAATGAGTAATATTAGCAAAACTCCCATTTTTTAAGAGCATATAATGTGTTTTCTCTTTTTTGTTTTGCCTTAAATATTAATTTTCACACTGTTTCAGTGGATATTTTTTGTCAAGTTGCAATAAATGTTAGAAAAGGTGTCTGCTATGGTTATAATGAGCGTGGTATTAATGGGTATGATTCATTAATAAAAACGGCTATATAAAGCCGCATGTACAAGTTTTGGTTGGTTTAATTTGTAGATAAAAAAACAATGCTGTAACAACACTTTTGTAAACGAATGTTGTGCTTGGTGCAACATGTATCTAATAAAAAATCAGGTTGTACATTTTGTGATCCACCCAGCATGTATATAATAAGAAATAAGGTTCTTCACTAAATGACAATATTGAACATTATATATGTATGAAAATTTGCTTCAGGTTTCCGGCTTAGTGAAATACATGTATAAATCTTATATACTGAGCATCTTCAAGTGCGCCATTGTACATTAAGAAGTGAAAGAGGATTTTATATTTCATTTTCCATTAAGTAATGTCAACTGAAACAACAAGGTGAAATGAAAATTTATTTATTTTTTCCCCTTATCTTATTATGAATTCAGAGGTGTCTTGAGGGTCATTTTTGTCATTTCTTGAAAAATCATTTCATTCCAGTGTGAAATGATGGTAAAGCTTTATTTCTTCAAAATGAATTAACCTTTAGAAAAAATAACTGTACATTCTTTCATTTCTTTTGTTTGTTTCATTAAACTTAGAAGGAAATACCATCATAAGGAATTTAGGATAGGGCCATCGTGATAAATAATGATTTTAAGTCCCACTGGATAAAAAAGTTCTAAAATCATAGGGGCTTTTTTCTCTTCAATTAGACCAATGCAGGATATATACGTAACTCACATTTGAGTATAAATCATAAGACATTTCACAGTTTTGAGTGTGCATAATTATCAATCGGTTGAAATGTTTAAAAATAGCTTTTACCTGTGTGGCCCATGAAAATTTACCTGTGTCATTTAAACGAATCTGCAGGTAATACTAATGCAATCATTTTGCAATGATGCTTGAAGATTCTTAAGTAATTTTGTTAGAAAGTACATATATATTGTTATTTGTTTGCTACTAATAATTTATGTTATAAATTAACTGCATATTGAATGTTCTAATCTTGAATACATGAGTGATTCTTGTTTTTTGACAATACATGTATTTATTTCTGTAAAATTAAATCTACGAAAGAATTCCTATTTGGAGGAAAAAGCAATACAGGTGTATATTAATATATATTTTTTAAAGGAATACAGGTTCTATGGAAGAGTGTGTCTGTCTGTTTGTTTGTAGTCACAATTGGCCTTGTGTTCATTTTGTCATATCATAGAAAAATATTGTCTTTGAATGACATTAAACATTAAAAAAAAATCCATCGGTGTTTTTTAGCTCACTTGAGCCAAAGGCTCAAGTTAGCTTTTCTGATCAAAATTTGTTCGTCATCTGTCGTTGTTGTCGGCATTGGCATCATTGACATTGTTTTATACTTTTTAGCTCACATGAGCCAAAGGCGCAAGTGAGCTTTTCTGATCAAAATTTGTCCGTTCTCTGTTGTCGTCGTTGTAAACTTTTCACATTTTCACCTTCTTCTCAACCACTGGGCCAATTTCAACCAAACTTGCTACAAAGTATCCTTGGGTGAAGGGATTCAAGTTTGTTCAAATGAAGGGCCACACCCTTTTCCAAGGGGAGATAATTATAAATTAGAGAAAAATTAATGGCATTTTAAAAAAATCTTCTTAAGAACCACTGGGCCAGGAAAGATGAAACTCATATGGAATCATCCTTAGATAGTGTAGATTCTAGGTTGTTCAAATCATGACCCCCAGGGGTATGGTGGGGCCAAAATGGCCGATCAAAGTTTTGCATAGGAGTATATAGGAAAAATCTTTTAAAATCTTCTTCTCAAGAACCATTGAGACAGGAAAAATGAAAATAATGTGAAATTATCCTCAGGTAGTGTAGATTCAAATTGTTCAAATCATGTCCCCCGGGGATAGAGTGGGGCCGAAATGGCCAACCAAAGATTTACATAGGAATATATAGGGAAACCTTTTAAAATCTTTTCAAGTACTTCAAAGCCATGATTAGTGATATTTATATGGAATCATCATCCTCAGGTGGTGTAGATTATAGTTTGTTCAAATCATGATCCCCTGGGGGGTTAAAATTCACCCCCCCCCCAACCTCAACATTCAGTTCTGATCTGATATGTGCTTTTTCCTAGCCGATGTGCTCAGGTGAGCGCTGTGGCCCCTGGGCCTCTTGTTACATTTTCATCTTCTTCTCAAAAACCACTGGGCCAATTTCCACCAAACTTGCCACAACGTATCCTTAGGTGAAGGGGATTCAAGTTTGTTCAAATGAAGGGCCACGCCCTCATTCAAGGGGAGATAATTCAGAAATAATGAAAATTTGGTGGTATGTTTTAAAAATCTTCTTCTCAAGAACCACTCTGCCAGGAAATTTGAAACTTTTAGGGAAGCATCCTCAGGTAGTGTAAATTCAAGTTTGTTCAAATCGTGACTCCTGGGGTAAGTGCGGGGCCACAATGGCTGATCAAAGTTTTACATATATAGAAATATATATGGTAATTCTTTAAAAATCTTCTCAAGAATAGCAAAGGCATGAATGATCATATTTATATGGAAGCATCCTCAGATTGTGCAGATTCAAGTTTGTCAAAATCATAAACCCCTGGGGTAGGGCGGGGCCACAATGGCCAATCAAATTTTTACATAGAAATATATAGGAAAATTCTTTAAAATCTTCTTCTCAAGAACCACTGTGCCAGGAAAGATGAAACATATATGAAAGCATCCTCAGGTAGTGTAGATTCAAATTTGTTCAAATCATGACCCCCGGGGGTAGGGCGGGGCCACAATGACGAATCAAAGTTTAACATAGAAATATTTAGGAAATTTCTTTCAAAATCTTCTTCTCAAGATTAGAACCACTGTACCAGGAAACTTGAAACTTACATGTAAGCATCCTCAAATTGTCTAGATTTAGGTTTATTCAAATCACGACCCCCTGGGGTAGGGTGGGGCCACAATGGCTGATCAAATCTTTACATAGAAATATATAGGAAAATTCTTTAAAATCTTCTCAAGAACCACTGTGCCAGGTAAGATGAAACATATATGGAAGATTCCTCAGGTAGGATAGATTCATGTTTGTTCAAATCATGACCCCCTGGGTTGGGCGGGGCCACAATGGCCGATCAAATTTTTACATAGAAATATATAGGAAAATTCTTTAAAATCTTCTCAAGAACCACTGTGCCAGGTAAGATGAAACATATATGGAAGCATCTTCAGGTAGTGTAAATTCAAGTTTGTTCAAATCGTGACTCCTGGGGTAAGTGCGGGGCCACAATGGCTGATCAAAGTTTTACATATATAGAAATATATATGGTAATTCTTTAAAAATCTTCTCAAGAATAGCAAAGGCATGAATGATCATATTTATATGGAAGCATCCTCAGATTGTGCAGATTCAAGTTTGTCAAAATCATAAACCCCTGGGGTAGGGCGGGGCCACAATGGCCAATCAAATTTTTACATAGAAATATATAGGAAAATTCTTTAAAATCTTCTTCTCAAGAACCACTGTGCCAGGAAAGATGAAACATATATGAAAGCATCCTCAGGTAGTGTAGATTCAAATTTGTTCAAATCATGACCCCCGGGGGTAGGGCGGGGCCACAATGGCGAATCAAAGTTTAACATAGAAATATTAAGGAAATTTCTTTCAAAATCTTCTTCTCAAGATTAGAACCACTGTACCAGGAAACTTGAAACTTATATGTAAGCATCCTCAAATTGTCTAGATTTAGGTTTGTTCAAATCACGACCCCCTGGGGTAGGGTGGGGCCACAATGGCTGATCAAATCTTTACATAGAAATATATAGGAAAATTCTTTAAAATCTTCTCAAGAACCACTGTGCCAGGTAAGATGAAACATATATGGAAGCATCCTCAGGTAGCATAGATTCAAGTTTGTTCAAATCATGACCCCCTGGGTTGGGCGGGGCCACAATGGCCGATCAAATTTTTACATAGAAATATATAGGAAAATTCTTTAAAATCTTCTCAAGAACCACTGTGCCAGGTAAGATGAAACATATATGGAAGCATCTTCAGGTAGCGTAGATTCAAGTTTGTTCAAATCATGACCCCCTGGGTTGGGCAGGGCCACAATGGCCGATCAAATTTTTACATAGAAATATATAGGGAAATTCTTTAAAAATCTTCTTCTCAAGAATAACAAAGACATGAATATTTATATGGAAGCATCCCCAGGGTGTGTAGATTTAGCTTGGTTCAAATCATGACCCCCGGGGGTAGAGCAAGGTTTCAATGGCGGATCAAAGTTTACATAGAAATTTATAGGGAAATTCTAGAAAAATCTTCTCAGGAATAGCAAAGCCATGATTAAACATATTTATATGGAAGCATCCTTAGGTAGTATTGATTCAATTTTGTTCAAATCATGACCCCTGGGGGTAGGGCGGGACCACAATGTAAGTTCAAATGTAAAGGGCAATAAAGCCACAGGTAGTCAAAGAAATATGCAAGCATCCTTAGTTAGTGTAGATTCAAGTTTGTTCAAACCATACCCTCTCCCCTTTAAGGATTGGTTGGGACCACTTTTGGGTTTAATCTTTAATAATAAACTGATTTCTGCTTTTTTCAAAGCTACAGTGCTCAGATGAGTGATGTTACATGTAGCATGAATGTAATGACCATTGAGTCATCTACCAAAATTGTGAAATTCATGGCCCCAGGGTCAGGGGTTCTAGTGCCAGGGTGCGGCTCAATTGATTATATAGTGAAAATGCATTATTTCTTTAAAAATCTTCTTCTCTGCTCCTTGGTATTAAATAAACTAAGTACAGAGTTATAATGAGGATGAATGCCTCTTCTAAAATTGTGAATTTTATGGCCCCAAGGTCAGGGGTTCAGGTGTTAGGGTGGGGCTCTATTGATTATATAGTGAAAATACCTTAATTCTTTGAAAATCTTCTTCTCTGCTCCTGGGTATTAATTAAGCAAAGTAAGTACATGTATATATTTATGATGAGGAAGAATGCCTCTTCCAAAATTGTGAATTTTATGGCCCAGGGTCAGGGGTTCTGGTGTTAGGGTGGGGCTCTATTGATTATATAGTGAAAATACCTTAATTCTTTGAAAATCTTCTTCTCTGCTCCTGGTTATTGAATAAACTTAACTAAGTATATAGTAATGATGAGGAAGCATGCCTCTTCAACAATTATGAATTTTATGGCCCCAGGGTCAGGGGTTCTTGTGTTATGGCGGGGCTCTATTGATTATGTAGTTAAAATACATTTTATCTTTGAAAATCTTCTTCTCTGCTCCTGGGTATTTAGCGGATTAACTACCCAATATATAGCTATGATGAGCAAGGGCCATTCTTCCTGAATTGCGAATTTCAAGGCCCCTGGGTCAGGGGTACCATAGAGGGGGGTCTACATTTATATTGAAAATGAATTAATTGTTTGAAATCTGCTCCTTGGTATTAATCAAACATTTTTGATAAGCAAAGTTGCCTATTCCAACATTGTGAAATGTGTGGACCAAGGGTCAGGGGTTCATATGTTGTAGGGGCACTAATGATTATTGCTGAATAATACTGATTAGTTGAAATGCTTTTTTTTGTTCCCCTACTCTGTTTATGGGTATTAAGTACATGTAACCAAACTAAACATGCTAAGTGTATAGTTATGGTAAGCAATGAAGCCTCTTTCAAAATTGTGAATGTCATGATGTTTAGTTTAAAACATGAACAATTCAATCATTTGAAAGTTGTTGCATGATGCTCAGGTGACCTTTAAGGCCCATGGGCCTCTTGTTTTTATTTTGGTTCCAACTCATAACATTTTGATCTTTTATTTGTATTTTTATTTCGTCCCCTCGACCCAACTTTTTAAAAAATTCCCTTTAAACAGAAAATTAAAAAAAAAACTCTGGCCTAAGCAATGGGGTGTCTTTTATTTAATTATAGACATGTAATAAAACAGACAGAAAAGAAAATATGATATCAGCAGAGGATATGTAAATGATAAATTCTATCAGGTGAACTCCTACAAATATCTGACATTTAATTAATTAAGGTAATCCATTGGTAAACTCTCTGTATTCTCATTTCTGTAGCTGTTTGTATTTTGTGGAATGGTTCTTGTCTGAGAGATTGTTGGTATGAGTATAGAGCAGCCT
>NW_026918949.1:0-15019 GCF_032062105.1 Saccostrea cuccullata | reverse complement strand
TGTGCATCAAAGAAAGTGAAAGGTAGGTGATGATAATATCCGATTAATTTTTCGTATTATGAAATACCCTCCCACCTCAACCCTTGAGCTATTTTTGTTTACATTACGTTTACATGTACATTGTCCTGCATGATTTAGCTTAACCAAATTTATTGACAGTTATGGAATTGTTATTGAGAATTCAATCTTTTTCTGCTGTGGGTTTTTGATTTTGTCTTTTCAGATATTAGCGGTGCCGGTGAAGGAGATTAACGATGTTAATCAAGACCGCCTGCTATTTCCGTTTAGTGGGACCTTTTGAATGATTTGTGGCCACGTACCATACGTCACACTGGTCATCTTAGCGAAGTATCAATTAGAGGAGTTCGCGGAAAGACAGTTGACTATACTTTACAATGGTCGTATTGGCTAAATTGTCACTTTTAATCTAACTATTAAACTGTTGATATTGTTGATATATGTGATGGTTGATGTTTATATATGTGATGGTTGATGTTTATATATGTGGTGTTGACTTTGAAAATTATAATTTATGTACAATGTAAATCAAAGGCAAAATAATATCAATTAAAAACTCTTTTTGTTGAAATGTATTCAAAGAACGAATGAGGTCAATCCAGCGTGCAACTTTTCCCGTCAGGGAGGGCACGAATTATTGTTGACGCTTGAGTATGCCAGTTTGCGGCTGTCTCACTGTATGTAGACCACTGTGAACAATACCTGCCAACTCGAATAAAACATAATAAAATGCCTGTCAACTCGAATAAAACATAATAAAATCAAATAGGTATTTGGTTTTTTTTATATATAGGTCTTGAATAATCGACATGTACAGTGTATGTGACACTGTATTTTTCACGTAACATTACTGTAACAGGGGGTGGTGATGAAGAAACAACACGTACTCCTCTGTCAGGGTTCAGGTCTTATTTATTCGACACAGTAAGCACTTTATGTAATACAAATGTTATAGCCCATTCTGTGGGGCTTCCACATGAATGTGCTTCCACATGAATGTTGATGTTTACAGACTTGCAATGAATGTATATGGACTCAGAAAATGGAATTTGTCAGTTTCCAAAAGTCAACGTCATGGAGTCCATAAAAACTCAGTCTTGGTCATTAACTCAACAAGACAAAGAATGAATATTTTGGCGGTAAAACCAATGACCATAAGAATAAAACCAATGAAAATCAACTTGACAACCAAACTACCAATAAGAACCAATAACACTCCAAAACCTTTGAACTGCCCTAAGGTAACTAATTATCTATATACAGGTGTACAGGTAAAGGGCTAAGGATATAAAGGAGCGGATCAAGCTTTTTATACTTTTATCTATTATGGTAGTTTAATTTATTTACATTAAATTTAAAACACTTATTTATTATATACGCATATTATACACACTACTACAACCTCCCCCTGGTTGCAGAATGACGTCCGCGTCATTCAACAGTGAGGTTTACGGTATAAAAAGTACGGATATCTACAATGATACTAAAATACATACCTGGGTATTACTGAGATGATGACACAATATTTAAAATAGTTGTCTGGCACAAATTAGAGTCTACACTCTGTAAAAGACCATCTTTCATCATCTCTTTCAAAAAGTTGGCTCTACGTAACCAATCTGGTTCTGCTTTACCTTGCGTCATCATCACGTAATCTTTCATCCATTCTGGGACCTTTCTTTGCCTTGTCGACTGCCGTGGAGCAGGAACTGGGGTGTCTTGCAAGGGTTCATCTTCATCTATGGAAGGCTCATCGTCTTGCTCAACAACTTCGTCTTCTTCTACAATCTGAACTTCTTCAACTTGATCATCATCACCTTCAGGCTGATTGGCAGGCTCCTGCTGCTGAAGAGCGTCCTCTTCTGAATCAGGTGCTGAAGCTTCTCCGGCCGAAGATAGGTCGTCACCCTCTTGACTGGAGGTCTCTGGTGGTGAATTCTTGGACACTATAGGGTTACCTATAAATGAAAATTCACTCTCCGAATCTGAAATACAAAAAGAATCTTTTGTATTAGAATCTTTATGTTCATCTCTTTTCTCTGCCTTCCTTCTTTGTCTAGGTTTGGGTACTGGAGGTGAAGAGGATGCAAACTTGGATCCTATTGGCAATAACAGGTTACGGTGCAGAACTCTACATCGTCCTTCGCCATCCTCTCGTCTCACCTTGAAAACAGGAATGTTCTTGTTCGGTTGGGATAAGATTTCGTAAGGCACATCTTCCCACTTGTCCGATATTTTGTGCTTACCATCGTATGCCACAATCTTGACAAGCACTCTATCCCCAACATTCAATATGGCTGCTCTGGCCCTAATGTCGTAATTGGACTTCTGTCTTTGCTGAGAGGACTTTATTGCTGTTTCCGCTTGCTTGTACGCATCTTGCAATCTTTTCTTCATCTCAGCAATATACTTGGTGGTACACTTGTCATCATCATAGGATCTAGACAGTCCAAAAATAACATCAACAGGCAGCTTCGGTTCTCTACCGAACATCAGGAAGAACGGCGTAAATCCTGTTGTATCATTGACGGTAGAGTTGTATGCATGTACCAGGCTATTGATGTGTCGCTTCCAATCTGCTTTCTGGGAATTCTCTAAAGTTCTTAACATGGACAACAAGGTTCTGTTAAATCTCTCTGTTATTCCATTTCCCATTGGATGGTATGGAGTGGTCCTGGATTTGGAAATGCCTAAAAGTAAACATAATTCTTTAATAATATTGCTACAAAAATTTGTACCTTGATCAGAGTGTAATTTCTCAGGAATTCCATAATGAATGATGAAATTGTTGAAGATGGCTTCTGCTGTTGTCCTAGCTGTTTGATTCTTTGTTGGAACTGCAATGGAAAATTTAGTAAAATGATCAGTAATAACTAAAATGTTCTGAATGCCTCCTTTTGATGGTTCCAAAGTAAGGTAGTCCATGCATACTAACTCTAACGGCTGGGATGTAGTGATGTTAACTAATTCTGTCTTCTCAGCTGGCCTCTTACTCTTGGTGCATCTCTCACAATTCTCAATCCATGTTGTGACATCTTTTTGCATTCTCGGCCAATAAAACCTTTGTCGTACCAATGATAAAGTCTTATCACGGCCTATATGTCCCATCTTATTGTGGAGATACTTGAGTACTGTTGGAATAGATGAGGCTGGGATTATGTGCTGTTCAAGTGTGTTCCCCTCGTTCTTAACTTCTCGTATCAAAACTCCATCCTTCATCTTCAGTTTTGAGAAGTTCCTGTGAAAAATAAGGTCACTTTCTGTCTGGAGTGAGTTCTTACTAGGTCGAACTCCTGTGAGGACTTGCTGCTTCCAATAAGAGATAGTAGTATCATCATCTTGTAGTGCAACAATATCAAAATGGTCTCCAGGTTCACTAACAGGTTGCATAAACTGGCATATCTCCTCATCTACACACAATGTCTCTGCATAAGGTTGACCTATCTGGCATATGGCTTTGATAGATTCTGAAGAAATGGTCTCAGTTTCATTCAGTCTGGATAAGCTGTCTGCATCAATATTACTTTTACCTGGTTTGTAGAGAATTTTGAAATCGTAACCTGCCAAAGAAGAAATCCAACGATGTCCTGTCGCGTCCAATTTCGCACTGCTTAATACGTAGGTAAGTGGATTGTTATCGGTGAAAACTGTGAATTCTTTTCCTTGGAGATAATCTGCAAATTTTTCAGTGACTGCCCATTTCAATGCCAGAAACTCGAGTTTATGTGTAGGGTAATTTTTCTCCGAGCGGCTTAATCCACGACTGGCATATGCAATAACTCTGTCCGACCCATTTTGCGTTTGGTACAATACTGCTCCCAATCCAGTTTGGCAGGCATCTGTGTGCAGCTTAAAAGGTATGCTGAAATCTGGATACGCTAATATGGGTGGAGATGTAAGCTTTTCTTTCAGGTTGTCGAATGCCGCTTGTTGATCTTGGTTCCATTTCCATTTTGGGTCTATCTTTTGCTTGCTGTTACTCCTAGGTTTCTTTCCTACAGCCATTACATCTATCAGTGGTCTGGCAACTTTGGCAAAATCTTTAATGAATTTCCTGTAGTAGCCAGCAAAACCTAAAAACTGTCGAACCTGTTCTGCATTAGTTGGTACTGGCCAGTTTTTTACCTTGGAAATTTTGTCTGGGTCTGGCTCAACCCCATCCTTGGAGACAATATGTCCCACATACTTAACCCTACTCATAAGAAAAGAACATTTTTTAGGAGAAAGTTTAAGTCCGTAACTCCTAATTCGCTGAAAAACCTGTTGTAGTCGATCAAGATGTTGCCTAAAAGTAGAAGAAAATATGATTAGATCATCTAAGTAAATGAAACAAATTTTGAGGTGAAGGTCGCCTAAACATTCTTCTTGTAGCCGTTGGTAGGTGGCTGGGGCGTTCGCTAAACCAAAACTCATCTTGTTGAATTCATAGAAACCTAGGGGTCCCACTGTGAATGCAGTTCTCTCTTTATGATGTTCCTCAATCTCGATCTGGTGGTAGCCGGACTTCATGTCAAGGACGCTGAAGTAAGTATTACCGGAGAGGGAATCCAAAATTTCCTCAATCCTTGGTAGTGCATAATTGTCCTTTATGGTCCTTGCGTTAAGTTGTCTGTAGTCAACGCAGAGGCGTAGTGAGCCATCACTTTTGCGAACTAACACCACATTCGATGAAAAGGGAGAATGGGATGGTCTTATTATCCCTGCAGCCAACAGATCTTTAATATGGGACCGCACTTCCTCTATCATGGCTGGTGGTACTCTACGATATTTCTGCTTAAATGGTGTCTCATCGGATAATTCAATTCGGTGCTTGACTTTATCCGTTGTCCCTATATCTGTATCACCAGTAGAAAAGATGTCTTGATAGGATTCTATTAAGTCTCTGCAAGCCTGTTTCTCTCCTTCAGTAATGTCGTCTGGTAAATGAATCTTACTTAGTATCCTCTCCAACTCAGGTGATGATGTTGGTTCACTCTTGGAAAATTCACCAGTATCCTCTATAACTACAGGCTGAATTTCAGATATGATGGCTTTAGGTGAAATGGAAATGGTCTTCGTGGTGATATTGCTGATGGTAACAGGCAACAGCTGATGTTCGTCGTACATGTACTGGTGTAGTGTTGCCTCTATATCGACATCATCTGGGATACATGATCTTGAGGACTGGTGCATCATAACAGTAACTTGTTGATATGGAATCTTCTTATCAACATATCCTGTGATGGTGGTACTACTGTTCGGTGGAATCACAATTCTTGTTGTTTCTGCACTCTTCACCAGTCCTAAGGCATATCCGTTTTTCTGCAAGTCTCTCTCCCTAAGTACAATACTACGGAAGGCTAAGTACCATGGTGTCTGGATAGCGACTTCCTGTAAAAATCTCGAACCATGTTCCTCTCTAGTGACATCAATGAGACTCTGTAAGATATTTGTCCCTATGAGAACAGGTACATGGGAGTTGTAAATACTATTGGGTACAACCAGGAATAAGCAATCCTGTAATTGGTCTAGTCCGGGAATTCCAAATGGTGTCAGGTTAACGCTAACATAGCCGAGGTAAGGCATGAGTTGTCCATCTGCACATTCTATCCTTATAGCCTCTTCTATAGAATGTAGCTCCACATCTCTGCTTAAATTCTGGTAATAAAAGGCGTCACTGATAGTCGAGACTGTAGCTCCTGTGTCGATAAGTGCAGAACATGTGACATCATTGATGGACACTCTAATCTCATTTGATGATCCGATTATTGGAACTTTGGGACTCCTTGTTCTGTTGCCAACCCCTTGTCCCCAGACGCTGGCTTCTTGGAGTTTAAATGAGCCCTTCTGTGATCCATTCGGACTCGGCATCCAATGGCTATGTGACCCTTCTGTCCACATTTATAACAGGTAGGGGCTTCATACTCATACCTCGGTGTGTCTGACACAACATCTGACAAAGGCATCCTAACTGACTGACTAGGAAATCCTCTATAACTTCCTCGTCTTCTTCCTCGTTGGAAGGACGGCCTTACTGGTCTGTACTGCTGAGGCATCTGTGGGTTGTAGCTATAACCATAGTGCTGCTTCATTCCCCTAACCTCACTAGTCAGTTGTTGAATCTGTGCTTCAAGAGATTCAAAGCTCCTTGATGAATCTGCAAATCTGAAATTCACACCAGATAAAATTTTCAATAATTTCAGATAAGCAATGGAGGTTTGTTCTAAATGAACAAATGAAATACTGGGCTAATATTCAAAAATAACTTTCAATTCAGGGGGGTAGTTCACGTGTGGAACTAAAATAAATTTGGTATGCTATTTATAAACCTGAAAAACAAAAATAGATTTCTACTTCCGGTTACTTTACCTTACTTCCGGTCAAATGATTTGAGTATGCAAGTCACAAAAGATTATAAATAAAGAAAAAAAATGATCAACACTAGGTTCTCAAATATGCAAGTGCAAGTCTGGTTAAATTTCACTGAAAATAAGAAATATGCAAAGGGATTATACCTAAATAGTAAATATATGCAATGCAATAAACCCAAACCTTACCTGAAAATCAATTACAAGTTCAAATAAATAACAAACACCTAGAAAATAAACCAAATTTTAAAGTCAAACCAAAAACGTGTTTACACAGGAAGCTGCTTACTGAAAACAAATTTCGCGTAGGCCGAGCTCGATCGAAAATACGTAAACAAAAGAAAGAAACCGATCTCGATATGAATACGGGCGTAAAGGCGGCAAATTCAAAACACAAAGAATCTGGGGGAATAAGGCGAGCCATATGCCTACGCAAGGGCAGGTAAAATATCAAATAAAAAATTCTTACAAATTCCACTTTTTGTTAAATCTAGGGGTTATTTATAACCATGTGCATACCATAAAGATTAAACCTGAATCAAATGACTTAGAAATTGATTGTAGTTAACCCATCAAAATGGTAACACGCTTTAGTAACCCTAAAAATGATAGAAACTGAATGTTAAAACTGTGTTTTTTATATAGAGTGGGTCTTCGTACCATTTTTTTGTAAACAAATATTGAAAGGGCATGGAAAAATGTATCTCTTACCATTTTTAAAAAAATGGTACGAAGACCCACTCTATATAAAAAAGTTAGTTTTCCTACTTAAATTTCGGAACATATTCTAAAAAACTCCAAGTCCAATTGTGTGTTTGGTATACAATAGAACCGTTTGTTATTTAAAGGGCGATGTTTGTGAGACTTCGTGGCTCAGTGGTCATAGCTGCAGTGTTAGAATACCCAGTTATAAGTCGCGAGTGTTCAAATCACGATTTTTTTTTAAGTTCAGGTTGAAATTTACAGATAAATATATTTTTTCCACTAAAAAACAAAATTAATAAATAAGATAATGAATTTATTTACGTTCATTGAATATATTTCCTTTACTAAAACAAGTTTACAAGATAAGTATACATGCATAACGTTTTAAATGCATTCGGTTCAAGAATACATTACACGATTGAAATGTAAACAATCATGGGTAGACCAGCATGATATGCATGGCTGTTCTGTATGCAAAAACAATTAAAAGAAAGGTAAAACCATCTCCCAACTCTTGAAAACATATTTGATAGAACAATTAACACGCAGTATGAAAAGCATCGCATATACTGGTTTAACCATCATTTGGACAGTGCTGTACAAAGTTTAAATGTTTAGGTAAATCGTACGACTAAGAAATTTCCGATATTCTTACAGAGCGACAAAATCTGTGTGGGCATTTGACTCGCCTTATTCCCCCAGATTCTTTATAAATACAGGACAATGGGGAATATGGGGTTTTAAAAGGGCTGTTTAACTATATTTTAGAACTAATTTAAACAACTATACACCACAAACACCAGCAAATAATCCAACAACACAAAGCACCACTGAGAATAAATCAAACTCTATAACTTTCACTCAACTGATTGACCAACTGACCTGCTATAAAATACCACAGACTAAAACAACTATGTCTCGTCCGTAAACAGTCAAATGTCAAAAGGAATAGCAGTTAAATATTCTATAAGGTAATACCTGGGTAGATTCAAGGGTATAAGGCTATGTGCACTGTTAATTTACCACTTACCCATCCTGGCTCTCTTGCTTTCAGTCCAATAATAATTACTCAAATAAAAAAAAAATGTGCACAGTATATACAAATATAACCCAAGCTAAGTAAGACGACAGACGGACAAACCGGTCATGACCAATAATCACTTATATGCATATGCTAGCTAGCTACCTCAAAAATAATTAACATGCATGTATCAATCTAAGAAAATCTTATCTAAAGAAAACCTTTCTAGTGTCTTTGGATCCAGGTGCACCAGTCTGGTCAATGAAGCATGCATGCAGCTGCGAATCACTACACTGTCACTATCAGCTAGCTGATGTCGCAAACACACAAATGTTCTGATCAGTCACGCGTAAAACTATGGAATCACATACACAGTTCGGTGTTCACTCTGAAGTATCATGCAGGGATCGCTGAATACTCAGGGTACCAGTCAGGAATTACTTCTCTGTGGAATACCATCAGGGATGTACCACGCCCAGTCCTCTCCGTTCACTGCTGTGCGTCACTGTGTCCCTACATGGGCGCCAAATTGTAACAGGGGGTGGTGATGAAGAAACAACACGTACTCCTCTGTCAGGGTTCAGGTCTTATTTATTCGACACAGTAAGCACTTTATGTAATACAAATGTTATAGCCCATTCTGTGGGAAAAGGCTTCCACATGAATGTGTGATGTTTACAGACTTGCAATGAATGTATATGGACTCAGAAAATGGAATTTGTCAGTTTCCAAAAGTCAACGTCATGGAGTCCATAAAAACTCAGTCTTGGTCATTAACTCAACAAGACAAAGAATGAATATTTTGGCGGTAAAACCAATGACCATAAGAATAAAACCAATGAAAATCAACTTGACAACCAAACTACCAATAAGAACCAATAACACTCCAAAACCTTTGAACTGCCCTAAGGTAACTAATTATCTATATACAGGTGTACAGGTAAAGGGCTAAGGATATAAAGGAGCGGATCAAGCTTTTTATACTTTTATCTATTATGGTAGTTTAATTTATTTACATTAAATTTAAAACACTTATTTATTATATACGCATATTATACACACTACTACATTACAAAGGCTGTTTTAAAAAACACCTCCGCGATTCATAGTTATGACTCATTGAATTACTTTCCGAAAGTAGGTTTCTGCAAAAATATATTATGGTTTTTATGAACTTGTACTGTAGTTTTGATTGGGTATTACGTACATGTGCATGTATATGAAAAATATTCCTTAACGTATTTTAAATGAAGAAAGATGATTTATCATGTGTGAATTATGTGACAATCTCGTTTTAAATATATATTTATCATAGCAAAAAAAAAAAAAGAATTACAACACGTTTCACAAAATCACTTATGCAGCAATATACCTTGATCACCTGCATACGGCTTTTATATATCTCATTTGATTCGATACGCAAAAGCATGCTCTACGTATGAACAATTTCTAAAAATAGGTAAATTATTGACCAAAAAAGATGATGAAACAAGAATATCAGCAGTCTCGTTTAAAGTAATCATTTCTTAAGTTTTTTGGTCGATACAATAACCTTATCAGTTTATACAATTTATCATTGAGTCAAATGCTGATTGATGTTTTTTATACGTAGGGAATTATTATCTTCTAATTTGGCATTTGCGACCGTTCATTCTGATTTAATGGTAGCAAACTGAGTTTTACCGGTGACGCCAGAGCGAAGCCGGTAAAACGGATGTTTGCGACCGTTAAATCAGCATCATCAGTTGCAAATGCCAAATCAGAAGATAGTTATTCCCATTCTAATGCAATCTATGCATTTCATTTGTTGTTTACGTCTTATCTTGTTGAGTTTTGTGACATGAACTACGTCACGGAGCATTGTGTTTTTGCGTCAGTCTATTATGACGACACAATGAAAAGCTTTCACTCTCGTTAACGCTCGTTTTACTGCTTCAAACGACAGAGCATTGGCAAATCAAAACGTGTTTATTAAAAAAAATTGCATTCGAATAAGTGTTAGTCCATTATTTAAACACTGGATTGACGACGGATGTTTCCGTTATTTCCCGTTATTTCCCGATCATGACAAAGAGCATACACGGCGGATGTGACCTGTCAGCAGGGGATGCTTACTCCTCCAGGGCACCTGATTCCACATCTGATGTTTTAGAGGTCGGTGTTTGCTCTGCTCTTATTTTGTAAATAAATGTTTTATAAACTTTTGATCTTTAATACTGTTTGTTATCTTCATTTGTTCCATTCATAACGCTAAAGATGCTTCCCCGCAATTAGTACTGTTGCTGATATGCATTGTTCCATCACCGGATTTATATCGACAATGTTGAATGAATCCCAAATGTTTATAGTTACCACTCAACGGAATGTTTTCACCACCAAATTTTCAGTGATAAGAACGTTTGCTCTTGGGTCGCAGAATAAAGAGATGATTCTTGTGTCGAAGGCGGGAATCTGCTGTGCGTTGACCAGTCCTTTAGAGGAATAAGGACAAAAGGAAGTTCCGTGACGAGTAGATGTTGGCAAAAATAATTTCTCGCCCTAAGTACCGAGTACAGATCTCATTTACAATCCTCCACGGTACGACATAGCAAGCAGTGGCACCTGAACATTAGTAAAATTCCTCAAAGGGGCGTAAGACAAACTATGTATTTTTTTTTAATTTTACTCTGTTTTTTATGAAGTTTAGATAGATATCTATACCACCCAGAAACGCCAAGATTCTGTCTATATTAAGCTTCTGCAAGTTTCAATTCATATTAAGCTTTCTACGACCTCAAATCAATCTTTAAATATAGATTTTAAAAAGCCGTTATTTCTAAAGTTCACGTCATATAGCTTACTATGAGGTCATACATGTAGTGTATAGGCAGGTAGAATATTTTGTTGTAGCCTAAACGTACCCACATAATCACTTCGTTTTAAAATGATAATAATTATTAATAGTTAATAAATTCCTGTAAACTCTAGCATTAGAAACTGAAATACCGAGTAGTTCAAAGTGAATATATGTTAGTTTTCTAAAAAATAATAATTAAGGACATGATATACGGTAAATATATAGAACAGGAAACATACAGATGTATGTATCTTTTTTTGAAACTGTGTTGTCGCCATTTAAGAGGTAAGCGTGCCAATTCTTCCTGCTTGATATTTTACATAAATTTGATAATTCGGATTATTATATAAGAGAAAAAAAGTTTTTTTTCATATTCGATCGTGATATAAAAATGCATCTATAATGAAAATTTAAAATTGAATATAAAGTCTTGGATTCATGAATTTTAACTACATTTTAAAATATATCATAATTTCAAAATTATCTGCTTAACAAATTGACAATTTATATTCCAAAGATATTCAAACATGATAAAGTATGACTTAAAATGCGTACGATCTTTTGTCTATATCAATAAAATTTCCCAACAAAACATTTAATTTCATATTGAATTACATGGAATATACATTAAGACTCCATTTTCATCTTTATTTATTTATTTTTAATTATATTTGCTTTCAATGCTACGATGAATAGTTGTTACGTTTTTTTTTAATTTCTTTTTTCATTACATAGTAAGTATACGATCATTGAAAACATGCTGAGAGAAAGCTAGAGCATATAATACCGTTATACTTTTAAAAGGCATACACAAACTATCAATGCTTTGGAATATATATATAAATTTTGTTTCATTTTCTGTAAATGATGTCAATGTTAATTTAGGATTTATCCTTAAATCTAATAAGTATGATTTTTTTCTGAAGAGTTTTAATATTTAAGGAATTCCGTCCGTTTGAGATGTCATAGGTTTTAGCAAAATCTGTAAATAACTTAAATCCATACCCAAAAGAAATTCATTTTTTATGAATGCCTTTCAATAGGTGTAATATAAAACAATTATAGTTATTTATTTTCCTTATTTGATGAATTATTCCATCTTATCTTTCAAAAATATTAAGGGTAATAGTTCCTTGTCATCTACATGTATCTTCATTCTGTATTTTCTTTATTGAACTTGTGATGTAAAATGTTCTTCCTGTTTTTCACAATTCAAGCAAACTTATTCGAAACATTTTTTCTAGAACTACCAGCATCAGAATTTTGTATTTGAATCCGTTTTTACATAATTTTTACTTCACTTTTAACTAAATATTTTTGATTTTTTTTAATGTTGGTCAACGGTTTTGTTTATTGAGATGAAAAATCTTAAATTATTTTATTAAAGATAAGTTTATTTTAGAGTTCTATATTGTGTTAAAATAAATACAGTTTTTTGTACTTTGAACCCATAAAACTATGAGTATGAATATATCTTAAATTGTTTGAAAATTAGCATTTAATGTGATACATCTATTTATATATTATTTGAAATTCAATCAATTTCAAGTATAATTTTTTTTTCAAGAACAACATAATTCGACGCTGTGGAAAAGAAAGATCGTATGTGGAACTTTGGTAATGTAAAGAAAGCGGTAAAACTTTTTAAAAAGAATATATTACATGACTGTGGACATAAAGTTTAAGGGTGGTGTTTATTTTCATTTGAGACCGCAAGAAAACACATTTTTGATACAAATAATAAGTGAAAATAATTATTATAAGCAGATATTTTGCAGGTACGACCTTTTAAGCATTTGTCAATACAGATATAAATTATCGTAACTGCCACTTTTATTGCTGAAAAATAACACAACACACTAAAACAAAAAGTTGTAGGTCATAAGTGGCAATTCCGACAGAGCTACGTTTAGGAAAGTCCGTGTTAATATTCGTGGTTCATCGTTTTGGAAATTCAATCATCTTCATTAAAATCTTGAAAAGTTTTTTTTTTTTTTCAAAATAATCCTGTAAAATTACAATATTTAAAAAACAATGTTTTCTAGTAATGGAAGACAGTTTCTCGTCAAATATGACGTCACCAGCCTTGACATGTATGAATATGTGTCTTTTTTGTACCTGATAAAATTATAACTATTTGTGCTTCGTTTTTGTTTAAAATTTACGTATGTATAAATGGAAACAATAATTTTATGAATATAACAGTTTCATATATTTTATCAATGTCAGTAATTATCTATGTTGTCCACGAACTTTACGGACAACCCTCGTATAGAAAGAGAGATCAATGATCGCTGCCGAGAATAATTTTACTTTTTCATACGTTCTTAAAATGTTTGAAGTCAAAAGCGGTGGTATCACCCGTTTCAGTTTACATAACTCCAAAGGAATTTCGGGTTAGAAAGGCAAGTGCGGTTTCAGGCTAATTCCTTAAAACCTTATTCACGTCAAAGAAATATTTATTGTACATGTCATGATTGAAAAAAATATCTATATTGTTTTTTCATATTTTTTTTTTCTTTTTCGTCGATATTAGCTTAGACAAATTCCAAAACAAGTTGTACACTTACAAAAATATCACCTCGCTATGTGATTCGGAAGCACTATGACCTCTGACCCTAAAATAACATTCAGTGATGTATTGTTTGTGTTGAGTGATTACTCATTTATGTGATCCATCTTTTGATTTTCTGTCGTCATTTATACATATATAATAAATGACATTTTCATCCTGTTCCATCAAACCTGGTGTTTGTTTTACTTTTAAATCGGTATCATATTAACTTTAAATTAATATAAGCAATATACTTAAATCTGCACTTATAGAGAAATCTTTGTAGCAAATCTGGTTGAATTGGTGCAATAATTCTTGAGGAAAAGAAGAAAATGTGAAAAGTTGACGACAACAACGACTAAGACAACAACGATGACAACGACAGACGACGGACATAGTTTGAACAGAAGGGCTCACTTGAACCTTCGGCTCAGGTGAGCTAAAAAGGAAGTCAGTGTGTATACAATGACCTTACAAATACAGGCACGTAGCATCGATTTTGAAAGTGGGGGGGGGGGGGGCAGCCACAGAAAATTTTTTCTTTCTTACCTGACAAATTCCAAAACAAGTTGTACACTTACAGAAATATCACCTCGCTCTGTGATTCGGAAGCACTATGACCTCTGACCCCAAAATAACATTCAGTGATGTATTGTGTTGAGTGATTACTCATTTATGTGATCCATCTTTTGATTTTCTGTCGTCATTTATACATATATAATAAATGACATTTTCATCCTGTTCCATCAAACCTGGTGTTTGTTTCACTTTTTAATCGGTATCATATTAACTTTAAATTAATATAAGCAATATACTTAAATCTGCACTTATAGAGAAATCTTTGTAGCTCGTCTGGTTGGAATTGGTGCAATAATTCTTGAGGAAAAGAAGAAAATGTGAAAAGTTGACGACAACAAAGACTAAGACAACAACGACGACAACGACAGATGACGGACATATTTTGAACAGAAAGGCTCACTTGAACCTTTGGCTCAGGTGAGCTAAAAAGGAAGTCAGTGTGTATACAATGACCTAACAAATACAGGCACGTAGCATCGATTTTGAAAGTGGGGGGGGGGGGCAGCCACGGAAATTTTTTTCTTTCTTACCTGAAAAAGTTGAAGCAAAAAAAAAAAACCAGGAACATTGCCCAAAATCGAAAATCCTATTTCGTGGGGGGGGGGGGGGGGGGGGGGGGGGGGGGGATATAGGCAAACTTTTTTCACCACCAATTCCTTTCAATATCCATTTTTTAAGCTTACAATACTATATTTCCTTCATATTACTTTACTTTAGTATAAAGTGGGGGGGGGGGGGGGTCAACCAGCCTTACAATGAACATTTTCAATAGTAAAAGTATTGTTGGCAAAAAAAAGTGGCCCCCCTGCCCCCCCCCCCCCCCCCCCTTGCTACGTCCATAAAATAAAAATGGAAAGTGTCAGTAATGATAAAATGTATTTTGCATCTAGGAGTACACGAGACATGCTCTTTGGCGTTCTGTCACAAAAGTTCAAAGATTTTCCCTACTCTATTTTTAT
>NW_026918948.1:0-14957 GCF_032062105.1 Saccostrea cuccullata | reverse complement strand
TACCAGATTTCCCCTTTGTAATACACATTGTGATTCAACCCTACTCCACTGTTCTTAATTTAGACAATTTGATACTACACTACCCCTGAGACTTTCCACATAAGTTTCAGCTTTTTCGGCCCAGTGGTTCTCAAGAAAAAGATTTTAAAAGCTTTTTCATATGAGTTTTTATTAATCGATTCCCCATTGTGGCCCTGCCCCGTCCCTGTGTCATGATTTGAACAATTTAGAATCTACACTTCCCCAAGATGCTTACACATAAGTTTTAGCTTTTCCGGCCCAGTGGTTCTTGAAAAGAAGATTTTAAAAGATTTTTCCTATATATTTCTTTGTGAAACTTCTACACATAAGTTTTGGCTTTTCTGGCCCAGTGGTTTTAGAGACATTTTGAGTCAATTTCTTATTCAGGGGTACAAAGTATCCAACAGTAAAGGATGTTCTGAAGCCATTAGAGCTATAGGTGGTCTAACTCCATAGATTATTTTATGTGAATTTTCATTTTGAGGGTACATCAGGAGGGTTTTTAGGGTTCATTTTGAGGGTACTTCATTTCCTTGTTACTCAAAGGAATTATTAAAAATAAAATAAGACTGTTTATTTTATATACACTAAAACAAATATTACATGCGCTTTGAAGTTTTAATTTGAGAACAATCGTTAAAGAACATGTCTATTTCATCCTCTCTCTTTCATGGCACCAGACCCCAACTGTGATGTTTTGGATATTTGCTCTGCTCTTATATTGTATTGTTTTATGGACTTTGAGATTAAATACTGTTCGTTAACTCTCTCTCTCTCTCTCTCTTTCATTCTCTCTCTCTCTCTCCCTCTCTCTCTCTCTCCTACACATTGATATTTCAATTTTTACTGACCAAGGGTTCCTGTTTCTGATCTTCCAAGAAAAAGTATGTATTCGTTGGCTTCATCAGCAACAGAGAACTGGTTGTATAATTCATAGAGCTTTGTCCCATTAGTCAGTGTGATAGAGACGTAGAGGGGGGAGTTCCTTCCCTTGGTAAGTTAATGTATTACGTCATTGCCTTCAATAGCGTAATTTTTTTGTGGGGTTACATAAATTATTAATACATAAATATTGGTTTATTCCAATTTTGTTAAAGTGTTATGTGATCAAATAGAACTTATCGCCATAGATATGTTTTGTTTGTAAGTGAGTAAAAAACGTGAAAGGTTTCACAATTGTAAGAAGTAGATACGATAAAATATAATGAATTGTGAAAATGCTAATTCATGATCAAAGACAAATTTATAAAAAAGGGAAAAGCTTAATAAATGAGTATTACTTGTGATATCAATATGTGCTAAAGATAAACATTCCAATGCAAATTGCATTACTCATTAAGATAAGTTAATAAGTATTCACCAATCCATTACGAGTCATAAGGATTCCCGAAACCTTTTTTATACTCCGACCATGTTTTGTTAAAATTCACAGCTCTACTCATCCGTTTTTGGAATGCCTAGATATTGACATAAATAGAAACAAATTTGAGTCTGATAGATGAAATGTAAAGTCATAATTGCTTGACGATTTTTTTTATTGGTTCACTGGAAAACTCTACAAGAATGAGAGAGAGGGAGAGAGATCGAAGCCCGTTATGCTAAAATTATCCCATGTTTCCCACTATTATTGATGTCCCTGTGACGTTACAAGAAGTCATAATTCTCACCCATTCAATGTATGAAGTTGAGCAATGAAAAAAAAAAGAAAGAAATGTTTGGATTAGATCAAAATAGTAAATATATTTGTAATCAATCACTCGCAAGTGTGATTAAAATTACCTAGATGATCACCTGATCCTTATTCATGCTAATATATGCTGCCTGTTTTCATAATATTCTCGTGGGGAGGGTGAGAGTACTTGTCAATGAGGATTATGACGTTGGGAATCAAACGATGGTCTTTTCATGTTTTTTTTTCGCTGAGCATGCACATAGTGTAGCAAAGTGTCCAAAAGTGTAAGCATGATTCTGTTGTTCGGACATAAAATGGTGTGTATTAAAAAAATGTAGACTTGATTTAAAAATAAATATTCCATCAAAGGTTTTCAAACGAAAAGAAAGAAGAAAAAAATATTCAAATGCCTGTCAGTATCGGCGTATATATTCTTCTTTTGACATTCTTCTGACTTTTTAATTAAGTTTTTAAATCATATATAACAGAAAAGGGTATAAATCGTCAGCCAATGAGTATTTGTGAGATATATTTTTCTTTTTTAATGAAAAACAGAACTGCATTAAAATATGTATAATCAAGGATATATTTCAGTCTTAGGTTATTTAAACATCCTCTTGTATGAAAGTGTTTGAAATTAAATGGTTCAAGATATTTGAAACCGGTAACAAAATAATACAGTTCTTGCGTGACTTGAAATTTATATATACGAATATATATGATATTGCAAATGCAAATTTAAAAACATTATAAGAGGGCTCCACATAAGAGCATCAATCTAAGTCTTCCAACAAAAATTATCTTTTAATTTATTGTAGAAAAAAGAGCAACGGACTTTGACAATTTTCTTTTTTCGCTTGGATATTTTAATTTCATTTGTTTACGTACTATTTTCTTTAATTAAAAGCCATAATGTAAATGCGAAATGTTTCATACACAATAAATTTTAAATCTTTTTGTACTTGAAGAACTTTGATAATTTTTGGTATATTTTTTCCAAATGTCTCCCCTAGGCAAACAATGACTATTCGTGTTGCCTCTTCTGTGATCGATAAATAAACAAGATTATTTTTTTTTAATTTTGTAATTCCGCGTAGAAGCTGCAGGATGGTAATAAAACACACACATACACATTGAAATTTCAATTCTTTTATACTGCAATCTACGATAGTACTAATATTTTTCCTATATATCTATTTTCAATCTAACCTGTTTGATCAACATCAACTATGTAAGGCAATGTACTATAAACTTGTGAACACAAATATTTGCTTTCCAGCGATAACTTATTCCCATTAACTTGATAGTTATTGCCTACTTTCTTTTAAGAATAATTTTTACTAATATATAGCAATGTGGAAATATAATAATCTACATTTTCAAGAGGCTGAATTTAAAATAACAAGAACTTGATCCAATATTATACAGGGATAACATGTTAATATTTACATTTGCTAAAGTTTTCTACTGAATTAACTGTGGCATTAATTGAACTGTTGAGTCGAAAACTATTTATTATCTCCATCTTATCTTAGTGTACTCCATAGAATACATAGATTGGTTTGGTTTTCTTCTTTTTTTTATTTCTCTACATCTTTGTACAGAATTAAACTTTTAAAAAGCAGAGTGCTCCCTTCCTGACTGAAAAGTCGTGAGTTCAAACCCCGGCTGCATCTGACTTAAGTTGATGAGATAAATAGTAACTAATCCTTTGCATAGCATTTAAAGTAAAAATTGCGGGGCTCCTGGATGTTCCTTAAAAATTGAGTAGTAAGAACGATAAAAAAAAAAAAAAAACAGACTGATCAATTAACCTGTTCACTGATATAATTTTGATGAAAAATTCTAATGTGTAATACAAAAAAGTGTAATACAAAAAAAAATTGATTGCAAGAAATTTTGTGAGTTAAAAAAATTCGAAAGTTTCATACATCAATTTCCTTGATTGAATTTATATTCAAATTTAAAAGTTTTCTGTTCCTACATGTTAATGCTAGGTGCTATCTTTAAAACTTTAAACATTTAACTCCTTTTCGATTGATACAGTTTGTATTTCGAATGCTTACATCATAGATATCAAGGCAAGTATCTTAGTCTATTTCTTTCTAATTTTTTAAGGTCTAGTACAAGAAGGTTATATGATTCTGAGTTGATAAAAAAATAATGCGTAGATGTCGATGAATTTGATTCTGTGTTCCTCGGGTAAATTTGAGTTATCTAGCGAGGCAACCGACGTGAAACATCTTTTAAACATATTAAATATGTAAAAACATGATACGAATCTGATATCACAATAATCCAGACTATGTCAAACTGCTGATGACTTTGGTAATTTTAATCTAGATGGAGTCAAATTAGAATCACAAACGTACTACACCAGAAAAAAGATCGACTGTTTTGTGAAAAATTAATTATGTCGTGTATACACAGATCAGTTGAGTTTTTCTCTAAAGGACATGTTTTTTTTTTTATTTACTTCAATAAACCATCGATCAGGACATTTTTTGGTTTGATTATTTACTCTTGGACTATACAATGGTATATAAGGTGCTGGGACATATTTAAGGAATGACTATTTCTTGGCAAAATTATCGAGCATAATCTGGTTTGGGTTAGTATACGCCTTATGATCCGCTTCGCGGATCATAAAAAAGCGTAAACTGTCCCAAACCAGATTATACTCGATAATTTAGCCAAGAATTAGAGCCCTTCCTTATAACTAAATTTTAAAAAAAAATTAAACAAGTTTTGATTAAAAATTGTTTTGCTTTTTATGAGTTTAAATTTACAGCGGAATAATACAACCGTAGTAACGGAAGTGATGCGAAGCGAGTGGATGTAATAACTGATTCATAGATCTAGCAGCCGTGATGTTTGTTTACATGAGGTTAGATCGAGTAACTGTTTGGAGTTTAAGGTATATTCATTAAATCTGGTATTTTCCATGGATTCCGAGGACTGGAAATGAGGGGATTGCGTGGATAAGATGATTAAGCGGGTGGTCAAGGGGATGTGTCCCAATTCCAAACCAGATTATACAAAATAATTTACGTTCCTTTTGGAAATCAGCCAATGAGACGCCAGAACACAAACAAAATTAAATCATTTACATATATATATAACACAAAGTCAAGTAAGGAAGGAAGAATAGTGTCAAATAAGAAAATAATTACCGAACGCAGGCCAACGCAGTACAGTTAAGGCAACACATGGAAAAATACGGTAATGAGGTCATAATGAAGTCTGACGTCATGACAGTTGCTCCGCCCTGATTGACCCATATAAGGAAACAATGCTCAAATAACTATTTACCTATATTTGCAAGACTTTGTAATAAACAGCAATATTTTCATGTTTAAATGGAAAATAATTAGTGATTTTTCGTATATAAAATAGCATGTTTTTAAAATAACTCTCTTTTTGATGTGTTTTTTGTCTGCATTCGGCTTCAGCCAAGCGCTTGCCCTCGGTGACACGGAATCTTGTTTACGTACAAAAAGCTTGTTGACATCAGCTGAGATTTGCAGTAGATTTAAATGCAATAACCACACAATCTTTAACGAAAATTGGGATAAAATAAGAGACAAGGCATTGCTTCTCCTTTTTACGAGAATATGAGGACATTATTTCGGAAAATGTCGGAAAACAGAGACGATGTGCATCAGCTCCGTAGATCCATCACTGTCACAGTAATATTCCAGGCCGGGTATGTATGAGCATATGTAGGGACATGTATAGATCTACAATATGTATACATGCCATCAGACCCGCTATTTTGTGGTGGAATACCCTTTGTATGAATTTTTTGACAGGGATTAATACCCTCTCAATAAACAAATGTTGAAGTAAAAACATTTTATTAACGTTAATAGATTTTTTCTAGAGCAATGAGAACAACAAGGGAAATCACAGACAAACCTTAGTAAATATTTATACGGCACAATACATGAAACAAGCCTTTGACGTCGATGCTTAATAAGAACGTAAGAAGTTCGTTAAAGCAGAATAAACTGTGTCAAAGAGATTTTTCTTTAATATGATATCTCATCAGCTAAAACCAGATATTCCTACTTAATCTTTGATTCTTTTCGTATTTCTAGGATAATATAAAAGTCTATCTGCTGACATAGATAGGAATAAACTGATTCAATTTCTTCACATCCTCAACTGTTGAGGCATGATTAGGATATTTACATTGTTGCCATGTCCTTTTGCACCAAGCCCATACTGATCCAATGAACCAGCAATATACTCAAATGTTTACCAGAAGCAAACGCAAGAGTTTCTCTCCAAAACTGGACTCAACTGAGGTGATATCCTTGTGCCTGCTTCTTTATGTCTTAAGTCTCAAAGCTTGTGTTTAATAGCAGTCTCCATGAAACTATTTCTCTTTGTTCTATCACTAAACGTGCATTTCTAAATATGTAGACCAAGTATAGTTTTCTTGTAATTTAAAAGTTTGGAATCAAAAGTCGATTCAGTTTTGTAAGAAATAGAACGCAGCACTGTTAACGCTGAAATAAGGGGTGAGGGCTTATTTATAAGGGAAAAGTCTACTGTGACATCACACAAAAATATTTTGTCCACATAATACTGGAAAATGAAATAAATGGCAATTTTAAACTGCATAACCATTATGATCAACAACAAAGCTTAACAATGCATTAAATACAGTTGCTAATTAAATCCCACACAACAGGTTATAGGAACTAAAAGAGATGTGGTCATTTAAAAAAAAAAACAACAAGAGGCGCATGGGCCTTATATGTCACCTGAGCATCATGCAACAACTTTCAAATGATTGAATTTGGTTCATGTTTCAAACTAGATAATTTTGAAAGAGGCACCATTGCTAATCATAGCTAGACACTTAGCAATTGCTTAGTTTGGCTACTTAATACCCATAGGCAGGATAGGGGAACAAAAAAATGCATTTCAACTATTCAGTAATACTCAGCATAATCAGAAGTGCCCCTACCACACATGAACCCTTGACCTGAGGTCTACACACGGCACATTTTTTGAAAAGGCACACTTGAAATGTTTAATTCATACCAAGGAGCAGATTTCAAACAATTCATTTTCAGTATATAAGTTGACCCCCTACCACTACGGTTTCCCTGACCCAGGGGCCTTGGAATTCACAATTCTGGAAGAAGAGCCCTTGTATATCATAACCATATGGATACCATATAAGTTAAATTTCTTGAAAGGGACGTTAAGGAATATACAATTATTAATCAATCAATCCATTCATCCAGTCAACACAACTTATCCTCAGATCTTGAACTTGAGTTAAGGCCATGTTACACTCACCATGATACCAGCATTGTTTCACAAGAGAAGACAGTTACGAATTTATGTTTTTTATACAGACTCATTCAACTAATTCACCTTTCATCAAGGCTGAAACATAAATGGTTAAGTAAAATTCCAATCTATGGGTTGTCGACATAAAAAAATTAGTTATGTTCATTCAGATCGAGTCAAAATAATTTAAGTTAAACAAAATACATAGAGAGATTGACAATTAAATGGCATTTTAACGGGACTGCAGTAATCAGAAACTTGCCTTTTTGTTCTTCAATTCAAAAGTGCCTTTTAAATTCTACATATATTTATATTCCTTTGAATGCATGTTTGTGGATTATTGATAGAGTACATGTAATTTTAGTTAATACATGTTAAAATTTATTATTATGGTGTTTGTGCTTCGTAGCAAGTGTTTGCTAAATACTTATAATCTTCTGTATGATTGTACCGAAAAGTAGACACATGCTTAAGTTAAGTGTTTTTACTCAAGCTTTATTCCTGTCATGTAAATCTAGAGGTATCTGAGTACTGTATATTATATCATAAAATGTAGAAGTAGTACTGAATATCTCATCCTTTCTAATCTACATTATTCTTGCATATCACGCCCTTTGTCCATATGCATGGGTTTCTTGTCATTAAAGTTGAAAAAAAAGAAAGTGAAATTGTTACCATGATAATTATCATAACGAAGGAAATTAAGAAATATTTAATGCAGATTAGAAATACAGCGATGAACAGAATTTCGGACAGCAACAAAAAGGTCTCACTTTGATTAGATTTCAGGTATAGGCGAATGTGTGTGGACTGAAAGGGTTGATTAGTTCATTCAATAATTGCTTTATTGTTCGTTTGGAGGAAAGTTTAAAAAAGTGACACACTGCATGTACTTGTACATATCAATGAATGTTTGGATGAATTAAAAATTTGGTGGAAATTATTTTAGTTATCTAAAACAATGTTATTTCCAGAGACAAAAAATTATATATTTTCTCTTTTTCTTTCTTGTGATTTAATGTTTTACACAGGCCTGTGTTACAAGAACAGGGAACACTGTTCATAAATGCTGTCAATTAATTATATATGATCAGAGAAAACGAGACATCTTTCGCTAATTTATTACTTATGGTGAAAATTAATTGAAAATACTTAGATTGATACCCTAGTATTTACCTGTGTAATAACGATTTTACAAACCGTGACGATGATTGGCCAGGATGACAGGATAAGTTATGTTTAAAACATTAATGGTACCAATTGGTATTTCAGTTTTTTTAAGAAATATATCAATTTAAAAATAATAATAATAATATATATATATATATTAAGTAAACATACTTTTATGAATTCTTATCAATTGAAATTCTTTGCTTACAAAATACGAAAATATACATAGAAAAATATTTAACAAAAACATTTTTACATGATAGGAAACGTATTCAAAAAAAGAATTTTAACAGTTTTTTTCTCAAGATGTCAATATTCATGCTAAAGGTTCCGATGAAGAAATCTTTTAATACAGTTTTTCAAAGTATCAAAGTTTTTGATAAAGTATTTCAAAGTGGCAAAGTTCTCGATAAAGTTTTTTAAAGTGTCTAAGTTTTCGCCAAGGTTTTTTCAAAGTGTCAAAATGATCCCTATAGTAAATCAAAGTTTTCAAAGTATCAAAGTTATAGCTATAGTTAACTAAAGTAAACTACAGGTAACTATAGTATTTTTTGCTAGGGTAACGAGGTGTAAATTGTTTCTAAATAAACTACATACTGTCCATCCTCCCGCCAAAGTATCCATGTCACAATAAACCCGGAGAGGACGCGAGGTTGTCCCAAATGGGTATATTTCATACACACCTGTATTAGTGTGAGCATTACCACGGAAATCCTTACACTCAATAGGAACATCTGAAATGGAAGAAAAAGAACCAAAAGACTGACATTGCAGTTACATTGTACATATAAATAGAAAGATCACATAAACAGCTGCAAGATAAAAGTGGAGAAAAAGAATCAAAGGAATGAAATTACAGGTACATATAAATAGACAGATAAACAGCTGCAAGATAAACAGAAAAAAAAAATCGGCAAGCTTTATTTTTGTATAACAAATTAGGGATACTGAAATTTTAATAACTATAAATTCTATAATATTTTTTGAATAAAACAAAACTTAACACTTAATACGTATATATGTAAGCAATTTTAGTGCTTATTTTCTTCAATGAATTTCACTAGTATTGTTAATGTTTCGATGTTTATTAAAATAATTTGGCATCTCTGAATTTTGATCATTGAAACCATTTCATTTTTCGTATTTATATTTTATAATTGACAATTTTTTTTGTCTTGGATCTCAGATGATATATATAAATGAAAATAATTGCTTTCCCTATGAAGAACAATGATTAAAAAAAATTCATGCTAATATAGCGTCTCCAAAAAAGCATCTATTATAAAGACTGGATGCACTTAAGAGAAGGATATAGCGATAACGAACAATATTAAATATCAAAGTCCATAAAACAACAAAATAGGAGCAGAGCAAACACGGAAGCCTTGGGGATCCAGTCAATAACAATACAGAAAACAATTATCGAATAGATCTGCAGGACTCCAAAATGCGATGGGACTCGAAAGTCCGATGGTCATGCCAAAGTCCGATGGTCTGCGCCAAACCCCAATGGTTTGACACGCCGAAGTCCGATGGTGCTGAAATCTATGAACGTTTATAACGTCAAAGTACTACTACGCTAAATTGCAATGCCGCGCCATGTCAATATCTTAAATAATTAAAAATGAATATCATTTTACGAAAACTAACCCTAAAATCTCGGATAAATGCGAGTCTAACCTTAAACTCTCTACTTTCAACTTTCAAAACTTTAAACTATAACCTACATGTAGATATCTTGGGTGGGTGCGAAAGTAAACCTAATCGACTAACTTACTAGTGTGCGTGGACTAACCCTAAATCTCTCGGGTTGGTGCGAATCAAGGACTAATCAATCGAGTGGTGTACGAGGAGTAATCCTAATATCTTTACAAAATAATGTAGAAAGTGCAAGCAATAAGCAAAATCAATCAAATTGTATTCGAGGACGAATTCGGAAATGATGGCTTTTGAATGCAGGACAACGGCGTCGAGGACTAACGTCAGATTATTGTGACGTCATAAACGCTGATTGTTTCTCCGCACCATCGGACTTTGGCGTATCAGACTATCGCACTTTAGCGCAACGTGTCTCATAGGAAACGAGCCATTGGATTTTGGCGTGACAATCGGACTTTGGGGTCCGTAAAGACAGTGAGCCATCAGGTTTTGGCGCAGACCATCGGGGTTTGGCGAGACCATCGGACTTTGGTGTCACCATCGGACTTTAGAGTCTTTCAGATCTAAATACACGATGTGCACGGTGTATACTTTATTTTATTTTCAAATATAGACATGTCAAGATTTCACACAATAGTATTTCTTATACAAAACGAAATCATTATTCTAATGCGAACACTTGCTTTTAATATGTAAATATAGGCTTCTTAAATTGTGCTTGTTTACCGATTGTTTTCGCCCTTTACGATAATGTTAAATCAAGAAAGAAAGATTAATATAACCTTTAACAGAAAAGCACGTGCTACGATAACTTAGGAATTTCTACTCTAATTTGAAACGTAAATTAGCATTTGTATATTTTGTAGATTTACTAGAAAGATCTACAAAAATATAAGGTATCTATGCCCAATTTCGATATGTATCATAATATAGAAATTGCTACAAACATTGACTCCCTCTGGGAACAATAAAAGATCATTTTACATTGATGATATTTTGTATATTAATAATTGAGATTTTACCAATATGTTATATGAAAGACTTTAGAGGCAAATTCTAAAAGAAAAATCAATTATTTTTAAAATTTTATGAGCGATCGAGGAATCCAAAGCTATTTCTAATATTACAGCCACTACTTTAAAAAATTACATTTTTAAAATATCGAATTAATTCCAAACTGCAATTTCCTATTTGTTCAAAATCGTATGATGTCATTGACCATTTAAAGTTAAAAATGAAGTATGCCATTTATAGTATTGTGTAATATTAATTGATTTTGTTTTATTTTTATACTGTACGATGATTTTAACGATCTTTTGCGTGCCAAGGGGGTTGTAATCCTTTACACGGGGCACCATTTAACGTCCCATCCGACCGACCTTAAAATTAAAAATGTAAAGCTGTTCAATTAAAATAATTAAAATGTCTTTCATTAGAATATTTTAATTTAGATTTTACAGTAAAACTCAGTTTCTTGCAATACTTTAATATTGTAAACGGATTAATATTTTGAAAAAGGTCATGCATTGTATGCATATTATTAAAGAGTCTACTACGTATGGGCGAAAAATCAGAACATTCTACCAGTATGTGTTGTACAGTAATAAAACAGTCACAAGAGATACATTCGGGTTGTTGTTCCTTGTTGAGTAGATATGAATGAGTGAACCTTGAATGTCCAATACGAATTCTTGAAATAATAACTTCATCCTAACGTTTCAGACCAAAATTAGATGAATGATTAACTTTGTTCTGTATTGCATAAAATTTATTACTATCGCAAAAATTCCAATATATTTGCCATAGAGAATTAACATAATTTTTGATAAAATATTTCAAAAAAGTATAAGGAATATTAACGTGAACAATTTTTCCGCAGCACTGTCAGCCTCAGTGTTACCAGAAATACCAATATGACTTAGAATCCAACAGAATTCAACAACCTTGATTTGTGATATTAAAGTATTTGGTTAAAATATCTAAAATATACGGGTGATCAATGTTCATACTGCTTATTGAATGTAAACAGGAGAGGGAGTCTGAAAAAATTGTAAATAAGTTATCACAAGATGATTCTATATATTCAAATGCAAGTTGAATTGCCTTTGCTTCGGCTGTAAAAATTGTTGCTTCATTGGGAAGTTAAATCTAAATATCGTCTAAATTAGTAGATTTGAAATGCACGAGGCATTCCATGTTATTTTTCATTGCCCCGCCCCATGACGTCAAATTTTACTATTAAAAAAATGGTCCCATACAAACACGAAACGAATTAAATGATTATTTAATTATGCAGTCAAATATCAACATTTATCAAATAAACAAATAAAGAATTTTATATTACGATCAAAGCAATATTGCTTACTTTAATATATATATATATATGTGACCTAGATTTGGGTTGTCGGGAGCACGACACATGTATAGGCACTAAGTCACTTCTCCGTCGCCAAATTGAATACAATGTTGCAGTTGATGAAACGGGAGTTGGTCAGCATGGTCAGGTAACAGAACTGTGTGTGTTATAATAACAGAGGTTGTTGAATTGCGTGAGAAGTTGGATGCTAATGACTGAAAGACGATGTCTGTATCGGATGATCTATGTGGCAATGCCGATTTCTACGATTAAATATATATACTCACCGTCAATAGAAACGCAACACCCTAATTTAAGGGGTTAAAATTATGTACGGGATATAACTATGTACCAAAGAAGTTAGGACATCTTTTACTTTGCCAAATCAGCTATTTAACGGTTGACTGATTTTCATTCCATTACCGGAAGTTGGTTTTAGCCACAATTCTATTCATTTTCAGTATATAAGTTGAACACCCAACTACGGTATCCCTGACCCAGGGGCCTTGGAATTCACAATTCTGGAAGAAGAGCCCTTGTATATCATAACCATATAGGTACCATTTAAGTAAAATTTCTTGAAAGGGACGTTAAGGAATATACACTTATTAATCAATCAATCGATTCATCCAGACAGTTATGAATTTATGTCTTTATACAGACTCATCCAACTAATTAATCTTTCATCAAGGCTGAAACATAAATGGTTAAGAAAAATTCCAATCTGTACGTTGTCGACATAAGAAGTTTAGTCATGTTCGTTCAGATCGAGTCAAAAATAATTAAAGTTCAACAAAACACATAGAGGGATTGACAATTAAATGGCATTTTAACGGGACTGAAGCAATAAAAAACATGCCTTTTTGTTCTTCAATTCAAAAGCGCCTTTTAAATTCTACATATATTCATATTCCTTTGGATGCATGTTCGTGGATTATTGATCGGATACATGTAATTTTAGTAATACATGTCAAATTTATTATTATGGTGTTTGTGCTTCGTAGCAATTGTTTGCTAAATACTTATAATTTTCTATGATTGTACGGAAAAGTAGACACATGTGTAAGTTAAGCTCTTCTACTCAAGCTTTATTCCTGTCATGTAGATCTAGAGGTATCTGAGTATATTATATCATAAAAGGTAAAGTAGTACCGAATATCTCATCCTTTCTAATCTATATCATTCTTGCATATCACACCCTTTGTCCATATGCATGGGTTTCTTGTAATTACAGATGGAAAAAAATAAAGTGAAATTGTTACCATGATAGTTATCATAACGAAGAAAATTAAGAAATATTTAATACAGATTAGAAATTCAGCGATTAACAGAATTTCGGACAGCAACAAAAAGGTCTCATTTTGATTAGATTTTAGGTATAGGCGAATGTGTGTGGACTGAAAGGGTTGATTAGTTCATTCAAGGATTGCTTAATTGTTCGTTTTGGCGAAAGTTTAAAAAAATGACACACTGCATGTACGGGTACACATCAATGAATGTTTGGATTAATTAAAAATTTGGCGGAAATTACGCAGGGGTGATAAGGAAGCATACAGAATATTCTACCTTGACTAAATCAGTGCTACATTATGACGTCATAGTAGGCGAGATGACGTCAATTTTATAACACAAGTTTTCTTAATATTGGTAGATAGAGATGTAATTTAACTCTAGAAAATAATTAGAAATGTCTTAACATTAACAAAAATAAAATGTTTTTATTCTGTTTTTCTTTATCTGTCATTTTAAATAAAATCTACTATCGATGACGTCATATGTGTACATCAAGTAACTTGGAAATTGATCATGTCGTGTAAAGAGAATTTGGCTAAGATCGGCATGTACAGAGATACGTAAAATGGGGAAATTGATATGGAGTTCTGTTAAAAAAACAGGTATGCTAATTTATTTTCATCGATTATATTCTCTTTTGAAGACAGTCAGCTATAAACGTATCCCGATCGGCCTTTCCTCTGTCATTCCTGACAAAAATAATGCATCAGAACAACAATAAGCTGGATATTTCAAAAGATGAGATTTATACAGATCGAAAGATCGCCTTCTAAAATACTTAGAAAGTGCTGCTAGAATCCCTAGTTAAGCATGGTTTTACGAAAAATCTCGGTTCATATGTATAAAATTCAAAACATCGGGTAAGGTTTCGTGCGAATGTGTGGAATAATTATTTTACTGACAGGAAATTGGGATTCTAGCAGTACTTTTAATGCAAAATAGATGTTTTCCGACTATATTATTTACTCAAAGAATTCATTAAACTCCGGGGTATTGTTGTTCTGTTAGCTTTTTTATTAAGGAACATTTCGCTATAAATAGATGTCACGTGATGCAGTGGCGGTCGTGCACGTCTTTGCGTTTAGACACTTTTTTATCTCTATGCAATAGTTAATAATAGTTTACGTTTATCAGTGGTTTGGGTAAATTATCAAACTTAATTTTCTTTAAAAAGTCTTATTTTCCAGAGAAATGATTTATATGCTTCCTTAACATACCCGCGTATTTTAGTTATCTAAGACAATGTTATTTCCAGAGACATAAAATCATATTTTCTCCGTTTTTCATGTCGCAGATTTTTCTTTCTTTTGATTATGTTTTACACAGGAAACTGTTTATAAGCGCTGTCGATTAATTATATATTATTAGGGAAAACGAGACATCTCACGCTAATTTATTTCTTACGGTAAAAATTAGTCGAAAATCTTTAGATTGACACCTAAGTATTCACCTGTGTAATAAATATTTTACAAACCG